>NC_051220.1:407500-427500 GCF_015220715.1 Pygocentrus nattereri | reverse complement strand
GGAAACCCAATGTCACGTCTGTATATATAAGCTTCTACATGAAAGGCTAGTCTGTCTTTATCACAGCAGGGTGTGGGGGGCAATGGTTGTACGATTTGTTTGCGTAATGCATGCTGGGTATTGTAGTGAGAGAGGACTGATGGACGAAACACAGAAACGATAGAAAACTGATTTCTGTCAAACTATTGAGGCTGAGGGCTGCAGGGCTGCATATTACACAGCTTGACAAATAAGAAGCGTAAATGGTGTTTTAATAATAATGATGAGTGTTTCTCTACGCTTTATGCTTTCTATATAAAAATGTGTGATATGTACAGTACTGTGTGAAAGTTTTAGGACTTTAATTTAATTAAGAGACCCTTATTAGTCCCACAACGGGGAAATTCCACCTCCGCATTTAACCCATCCATGCAGTGAAACACCACACACACACTAGTGAACACACACTAGGGGGCAGTGAGCACACTTGCCCGGAGCAGTGGGCAGCCCAATCTGCAGCGCCCAGGGAGCAGTTGGGGGTTAGGTGTCTTGCTCAAGGACACCTCAGTCATGTGCTGTCAGCCCTGGGGATCAAACCAGCGACCTTCCGGTCACGAGGCTGGTTCCCTGACCTCCAGCCCACAACTGCCCCATTTAGACCCCGTTTCCCTCAGCAGTGAGTTTATCACAATATACATCAGAAAAAAGTCGTATTCATAATTCAAATAAACAGAAAAACAATAAACAGTAACAAGAATTGCTCTGGTCCATATTTTTCCTGGACACCTTCACAGCCGCCACAGAGACTCGTTAATATCATCAATTACATCATGAGCTCAATTTACTGAGCACTGATTGGTCAAACCAGGAGCTGCTTTATAACTACATATAATACTGGACTTCCTCGAGGAGGAGAGGCTTGGAGACGGGTCAACACACACACTCACATCCAGAACATCACTGTTTATTATTCATATATATATATATATATATATATATATATATATATATATATATATATATATATATATATATATAAAATCATTATTAATATTCTATGAATTGTGTTTCTTCAAATATTAACACTTTTCTCAACAAATAAACACAAACTACACAAATAAAGAGATTTTGAAAACGTGTCTTGGGAGCCTGAGACTTTAAACACAGTGCTGTATGTTCCACCTTATAAATGATACAAATATTGTTTCCAAATGTATTTTCGATGTATGTCTGTTGTCTTTAAACCCAAATAACGGTAGTACGTCAGTGTGATTCAAGTTCCACGTTAAAGCAGGTTGGATGTGGTTTCCTGCGTGTTAAAGGTGTGAAATCGCAGGACCGGTCCACACTAAACCTGCAGAACTCTGAATACGGTCTGCCCACTAAATCACAGCAGATATTTTTATATACTTTTTTGGATTCTCAGAGCTTTTGTTGTAGTAAAACTGAAGAAATTCTTCTCATTTTGCGTTTCTTTTGCACACTTCACTCTATTCTGTTGAGAATTTGAGTTCAAAATATGCTTTAAACTAAAACTCATCTGAGTTTGTGCTGTATAACATAAAAAGCCAGTAATAATAATAAAATGTAGTAAGACTTAATCAAGACTTCCTACACTGGACCTTCATAACACACGCATAAGTAAAAAATACAGCAGCCTCATGTCAACACAATGACATTTACTTCATTTAAAACATAAAAACTAGGCCATCTTGCAATCAATGGCACAAACTGTTTATGAGAACATCATATAAATGCATTACTGAAAGCTGATGCACGCATCTGAGTCGAATATCACTGCGCATGATGCCACCGCTGGATTATTATGCTGGTATTGTAAGACCTGCTGTTGAGTCCATTCACTCAGTTACCACTGAGCAGGTTGCAGTGCCCCTACAGAGGTCAGCAGTCTGTGCAGTGCCTCTCTGGGTGTTCGGCCACTGCCCTAAATCACAGCCTCGCTCCTCTTCTCCTGTCACTCCCAACAACAGCACGGGGCTTGATTTGCGAGCCGGATCCTTTCGCTCCACGCTCCACTCCAGAAGGGGTCAGGAGTAATTAGAGAAGTCCGGCGGTTCAAGGAGGAGGCTAGCAGCACACGGGCCTCGCCAGCCGAGAGCATCCATATTCATCCGGTTCCAGGACAAGGACAGTAAACTGAACCAAAGACGGCTGATTTATGGGCCGTGACACGCATGTCTTTCAGTCAGAAGCGGCGATGTATGGGAAATAAAGTCCTCTCCAGTGACTTCATATCAGACTGTGCAAGGTTTGAGACATCAAAGTGACATTGATCAGACGGGCTGTAAGATTCCTGGACAGAGCCCAGATTGAACGGAAGGAGTTTGTGTTGGTACGGGCTGTGAAGGGTTTGACTGCTGGAGTTATGAGAAGTTGTATTTCCACAGCTGCTGTTCATCAATTACTTACTGAAAGAGTGGCAAACGTTAGTGCTTCACTTCTCAGATGTTTTCAAAAAACATTTTTAAGTGGCCACTACATACGCCTAGAGGATTTCACGTTAATGATTAAATGATAAATATTGTACTAAGATTATTTTACACTCATTAAAACATCATGATTTCTTTTTGTGCTTGTTTGGAGATTTAATTAATAATATTACAACAGAAATAATCTAGAATATGGGAGACAAAAGTCCCAGACCTCAAAAAAAAAGAGCCCAAGTGAAGAAATGTTCACGATTCTGCACGATTTGTAGGTCACCATTCAAATATAAGCTTATTCAGTCTTACGCCTTCCACTGAAGCTCTCGAATGGATCTGATCTAAACTTGTGGGCTTCATGCCAGCTTCACACTGCAGTCCCGCAGCGTTAATATTAATAAGACTTTAATAAGCTAAATATATCACTGCTGCCGGAAGAAAACCTCGTATCTCCATTTTTGTCATTTTTCAGTTTTTGACATAAATTGGAAATGCATGTTGGCCTTCACATTGTGTGTGAATTTCATGATGACTGGACCAGAAGAAACGTCCCAAAATGACTTGGAAAGACGTCTGGTTCCATTGACTTACATTAAAAGTGAAGTAGGTTTTTTCCTCCTCCTGTAAAGTGACTGTTCTGGAGATACGAGGTTTTCTTCCGACAACAGCGGAGATCAAATCATTGTTTACAGGGCACTTTATATTAAAAAGTGGCTGCTCCAAACCCGAAGTCCTAAATTTGAACTTTATTAAAAAAATGCTGTCCCACATTTTTCATATCATTACAGAAACACAAAGGGTTTTAGTTAATGGGCGGAGCCTTATTTTAGCCACACCCCTGCATTTTAGAGCAGGAAGTGAAGCTGCATCCCTGTTCCTCATGGCCACATGGTCAGATCTGAATATCACTGTATAACGTTATAATTCGTCTCTGTAGAGACACGTTTTCTGAAATTAAGTAAACTTTGTTTTATGTAAAAATATTATGATTTTATATATACATCTGCACAATATGTACAAAGCTGTGTTTGCTAGTAACGTACTGGCTGGCATTTTTGAGTTATGCTCAAAATGAGCTAAAATCATCGTCACTATGGAAACAGTCACTACAAAAACATGAGGCCTGTTTGATGGTGACTAAATTAAACGTTCAGTAATTTGTTAATTGCATTCAAGGCAAAAGGATTTTACTGTAAACTCCAAGTTAGAAATGGATTCTGAACTTTGACCCAATGATCCACACACACACACACACACACCACACACACACACACACACACACACACAATCTCTCAATTGCTCAGGTTTTAAATGTTCAGATTAGGATGTAATGCAGCCGTTATACAGCTGAACTTCAATACTTCAATAGCCGTCTTCACTGTGGAGACTCGCTGCTGTATGTTGGATATGAAATATTACATTATGGAACATGAGGGCACATGTGCCTTTTGTGTAGCACGGATCCTTTCAGAGTAGCCAAAGCATGAAATGAGCTCAGCCTCAGAAAGAAGCCATTCAATTTGAATCTTTCCCATTTCCAGCCTCCTTTACTATTAATATTCATTTTATCATGCAGTGTTTGTAATTACGACTCGCATACACAAAAAGAACCCATTGAGGATCAAGAGGAGCTCTCAACTTTGATCTTTTATTAATGTGGTGGCTGGAGTGAAATGAGTGCGCGGAAAGAGCGCTGAGAAGGACGCGTGTTCCCACACTGCTCCCTCCAGCCGTACGGAGCAGAAAAGGCTGGAGGAGCCGGCGCACGGCGGGTTCGGCTCCAGTTGGGATTTTCTGAAGCTTCAGAAATCATGAGGTCGCTGCGGGAATTAACAGGACATGTTTGAGTAAAATGTCATTTCTGTTCTCGCCTGGTTTCTCAGGCCGGTCAAGGTTTTCCGCGCGTCATAAACTGTGCACCACTGGAATCAGCTAAGATGGGAATTTCTGATCTAAACACGGGATTGGAAATGACCAAACATGTCATTTTGGCCCATCTGTGTGGCGGTTTAATGGCGTAAATGCCTCGAGGCAGGTAAGAGCACCACTGCTGTGATTGAAATCTGCTGCCACGCCTAAATATCAGCGCATAATTATGAATAACTCACTGCGCTAAACAGCCAGTTGCCTCTTACTGTTGACAGTGATTCATTTAAAAAAGCAACAGATATTTTGTTTAAGAATTTAAAATGCCAGTTTGACCCTTAAAAAAACTAATTATTATTTATATTGCAGCTTTGGCTGATGACATTTTTCAGCCTAATAATAATCTAACAAATAAAACAACAACCGAATGCTTGCTCATAAGTTAAGGTCAGCATTCCCCACCGACCACCCATGTCAGGGTTTGGAGACCCCTCTGGTGGAAATATGTAATTACACGTAACATGTAGAAGGTTTTGTAACATTGGTGGTGCTTCAGACCACCATGAGCGGATCATCATGTTTGCGAGCACAGTGAAGGAGTATTGAAACAGAACTCAGTCAAAACTATTGTCGGCATATCTTTATCCATAATATTTAAAATAGCATTTTAGACCTAAACATCGTTCCTTTTAACTTGTGTGTGATTTTAATACAGAAAGACGTGTATTTTGTGGCCCAAAATCTGACCTGACAGCTCTAGGGCACGTCCACTATATTTTAGTGTGTTCTTGTTTCTCCTGACTCAGTAGAGCTGCTATTAAATAAAAATAAAGAGTTTTATTTAGCGCTGCTTTAAGTAGCGTTTCATCCTTGTCTTCTTGATGCTGCGCTGTTGTTCATCTCATAATTCACTTATGAAAACTGCTTAGTAATCATTATCATGAAAAAACAAAAATCTGATGGTGAATTATGCCAGCGTGACGCTTGGATAAGACATTTACAGTTTGACTGAACTTTCTCGTGAGTTTATACAGTAGCTCAGAGTATCCGGCCCAAAACACCACCAGCCCACTGTGACCTCATCAAGCCCGACTCCCCCCCTTCTGACGCCAGTATGTCTCTGGCGTGCTTTATGCCTGGTGCGTTCCTCTGTCTGCATGTCAGCTGTTTTATTCGGTTTATTTGAACTGTGCCTGGTTTGTAACTCAGGAGCTACAGTACAACATAGCACTAATCTCTCTAAACCACAGACCACTTAATCTTACCAATTTAATCTCTGTTCATTTTAAGATGCGTTATTAGTCCAGACTTATTAGTAGTCGGACTCATTTTACATGTTTTTAAATATAATTTTAATTTCAAATTTACCATAAACCTGCACTGCTGTGATTGAAGGAAACAGGTAGTGACTTTAAAGACTGGCAACTGTGGAACAATAAAGTCTTTAGAAGTGAATTATCAACAGCATCTGTCAATCAATCAATTCCGAGACCGATAAATCTGTAAGATATCAAAATTGGCCGGTATGATCAGCTCAACACGAACGCACAAGGACAGAACAGTGCTGGACCACCCAGTCCGTTGACCTCCCGTCCTACAGCGGCTTCACTCTCCATGACCAGCTTCACCCGACGCAGCGTAAAACTGCTCCATTAATGTTTCTCTTTCCCCGCGTTCACCGCTTTACTGTGCATCTGACACCAGGTAATCCTTAAAACGTGCACACTGTTATACATCTGCTGCGGCTTTATGAGTCCCCGAACGGCCTGCGGAACCTGAGAAAGCAGCGGAACAGCCATGTTTAACGGCGCTGTTAATGCTAACGGAAGAATCAGGTGACAAACGGAGAACGAGAAGCCAAAGAAGACGAATTGCTGGTGAGCTGCCGACGGTTTTCGTGCTGCAGACATTCAGCTGAGAAATGTTTCACGAGGCTTCTTAAATGTCTCTGAAATTCACACCGCACGCTACGAATGTTGGGGAACTAAAAGGAAACCCTCCAGATTAACAGGCTGTTCTCAGCCAGGCCGGAGGGACTGTGTCTGTAATTTAGGACACATTTAGTTTAACATTTATTATCTCATTATCTCATATGTCTCATTATTTGCTCAGATGCTTAATTCACTTCTTGATCAGCAACGTGAAGTAATTATATATTCTACTTAGATCTCACTGGAACATCATGCTTTGCCTGATTCGCCTGGTGACTTAGCGGGAATAACAAAAACCTTTCGCTGCACAGCACATTAGAAGAGTGAGAGGCAGAGAAGCACCAGGAACATCACCCCACATCGAGCCACAGGGGTGGGCAGCATGTTCATGGCCTTGTCAGTGCCATAAGGGACACCTGGCACGGGCCAGGCCACTGCCGAGAGGGGAGGGAGGTGGTGACAGATAGGACATCCAAACTAGAACCACCTCAGATCCTGAGACAAAGCCCCACCTCATCCCACCACACAACAGATCTGCAATCCCAGCACATCCAACCAAATTAACTAGATGCAACTAAATAGTCCAAATGTCTGGATTTTAAACAACGCGTGCAGGTTTGTGAATGTAATGCAGGACCAGCTCACATTAACCCAACTGCAAACACAACAAGCTCAAGAATAATGCTGAAAATAACGCCGAGCAAAACCGTCCGACGTCCATTTGGAACTACAGTTGTTTCACTCCGGCTGTGTAGGCACTGTCTGAAAGCTAGAATTACACAATGATAATCTTTTTGCAATAGAATCAATATATACCAATACAGCCTGTGTAAAAGTCAGAGACCACCCTTCATTTCATTTCCAGCCAGAACAGTTAAAAAGAACTAGTTATTCAGTTTTCAGAACCCAGATATGATATAGATGTTAGATATAAGATCACATCACACACCTCCAGAACTGTGCCTTTGCAGGAGAGGGAGAAGTTATGATGTAACAAGTTTTTTTCAAACAAATTTTAGATCAGTTCTGTGAGTCCATTCATAATGAAACTTTAAATTCATAATGAAAATGGAGATACAAGATTTTGGTGCGACAGTGAAGATAAGGAATGAGATTATCAGAAGTAAATAAGTAAAAACAACAACAACAACAACAACAACAACAACAACAACAACAACAACAACAACAAAACAAAAGTTTCCAAAGCCAGAGTCCAAAAATGTATTTAAAAATGCAGAGAAAATGGGACCCCCCCATGAATCGTGCAAGATCTGGTAGACCACAAAAACTGTCACCATCAGATGAAGTTTCATCTCTGAGAGAAATCCAAGCTCCACTCTCGCTTCACGTCTGAGGAAATCACAGCTGATTCTGTCCAACCTTCCACTGTGAGAAGACAACTCGACGCTGTGGGTCTGAGAGGATGTGTAGCTGATCAAGCTGTTATTGAGAAAAGAAAATCAAACAAAGAAGCTCCTGGTGTTCTCACAACAATGTACTGACCGCCCCTGAGCCCAGACCTCAACGTCACGGAATGGGTTTGAATTTATTCGCTTCATGAGGAGCAGGAAATACATTACGGATGCAGTACAGATGCAGTACTAAACTCTCGATGACCACAGTAAAGGCTGATGACCAACACATAATCCAATATGCTCAGTAATACATAAACGTGTTAACGCAACTGCCTCTGCAATTTTTGGCAACAAAGAAATTCTCATCTGTCCTTGGTGTGGCTACTTAACAGAATTGATCACAAAACCTGTCCGTTCAAATCGGACTAAACCCCAGGTGCCCTAGGAAATCCCTCTGTTAAAGTCCTGTATTGCATCTTGTACAACTTCCCATAACACCACGACTGAAGAGTAGAAAGTCAAATAGGCAGAGCAGAATTTTATAATATAATGTGAAATAGGTAAGTGGACTATAAATAGTGGGCAGGGGAGCTGGGAGAGAGGAAGGCTTAGGAGGGCAGAGGGAGAGGGCAGTAATAAAGTGGTCATGAGGAGAGACCAGGGGGAGACGTCCCTGTGGTGTAAGTGTTTGTATCTCACATCTGGGCCTATGGTCTCTCCACTCCTTCAGCCTGTCCTACTTTCTCCTGCTCCAAGGATGGAGGTTTGGCCCCTCACGTATAGAAGTGCGCAGGAGTGTGTGAAAGAATGGGGGTTGTGTTTCTTGAGAAAGCGGTCTGGCCTGATTCTCCGTGTAGTCCCAGTGGTCTCAACCATATGGCAGGACACAGCTCACACAGTGGTGGCATGGGCACCTCAGCCTGCAGCCTGTGACATGCAGATCCCCCACACAAGCTGCTGGACACACACACACACACACACACACACACACACATATAGAGAGAGACAAATGACTCACACATGTGTGAGCTAGATATGATAAATAAACACACTCAAGAGAGCATATGCACAAATAAGGACAACATACACACACATATACGCAAAGACCAGCCCACAGTGTGAAGGAGAGCAGGTAGGAAAGGCCCAGTGGCAGAGATGAGCATCGGTATCGGGACGATATCAGCAGAAAGGCAATTACAAAAGCTGTGTGTTACGCGCAGTGAGGTAACAGTGTTTGTGTTTGAGTAGTTTAGTCATGATAGCCTACTTTTAGATGCTCATCTCAAGTGCTTCAATCATAAATAGCTCATTTCAAAGCTTAGTAGTTGACAAGTGACATGGTTAAAATATCCTATTAAGATATTTAAAGACTTTTTCACAACACACATCACAATATTCTGACACACAGATATAATGAACTGCTAGAGCGACACTTAATGATAAAACACTGGGTACTCTGATTTTTATAACATTCACATACTGTACTGCACTGAACTCAACTGCACGCGACTATTTAAGTTCTTTTTAATGAAACACAGTCAGTAAATATTCTTTAAGCCCTGACGATGTATCAAGATATCAAGATAATGATAAAATATCATCATATCACTCATTTCCAGTATTAGCTCAGCTCTGAAAGGCAACTATCAAACGGCTGAGCCGCACACAAAAAGGTCCAACCCAAACCGGCAGACCTCGAGCTTTAATTCCACCCGAACCCGACTGCAGCCTGGCAAATATAAAGGGTTCCTGTTCTTTTTAGGGAATCATTTCCCAGGATTTCTCCAGGACAATGTCTACACAAGAGCTGTTGTTCACAAAAAGGTCTTTTTAAAGTGGTGCACAATTAACACCCTTAACAATAAAGTCATCAGCACAACCCCTAATGACCCCCTGAGTGAAACCACTCCTTACCCACTCGTCATGTAAAATACGACATTTTTGTGGCTCCAGTTTTTTCAGTTTTAATAAAGTAACATATCTTCCAGGGATTTTCATCGCAGGTTTTCCAAAATGTCCTGGACATCTGTGGAGCTCCAGAACTGGAGCGATTTGTCAGTATTGATTATAAGGTGTAGCCAGGTATCCTAGCAATTATTTGAATGATTTAGCAATGATCAAAAAAGGCAAAAGTCCTTTATTGGAAAAAGATCAATTAAAAACTTGATTTGAAAATATAAAGACACTCTGTAGCCAGAAAAAAGAGACCAGTGTGAGATGCAAACTGTCAAATAGTCATTGCCAATGTAAAGTTTTAAATTTTAATCGAGTAATTATCACAGCCATGGTCCGAACACAACAGCGGCCCAACTACATTCTGTCTGAACCTGATCCAACACATACAGCACATACGCTGGGTCCGAGCTACGGGCAGGTCCGCAGCCGGCCCGCCTTCACACTCGCTAATTAAAACACCATCTTCAGCCTCTCAGCACCTCTCAGCCATCAGAGCCTGACAGCAGATAGGCTGTCTCTCAGGAGCAAGCATCTCAAGCTGGCGCTGGGGAGCGGCCCATGCCGCAATCTGTCTTCGCAGGCATCTGTCCCTCCATTCCTCCATCCATCTATCCATCCGTCTGTGGGTCCCGGCAGACTGTGGGCCTCTCGACTTAAAGCTGGGATGGAGTGGGTTTGATCTGGAGCGCGGCTGGGCCGAGGTGCAGGAGGAGGGGGTGCGCATAGAGGAGTCATATGTTCGCAGGGCCGATGGCGGCAGCAACAGCTGTGGCATTGAGCCGGCTGCCGTCTGGGGCGCGGCTGGTGGGCGCCCACGGCTGCCAGGGCCCCCGCCGCCTCACACCGCCGTCACCGTGCCACTGTGATTAATGAAGAAACGTCAGCACTGTAATTTTTTCTAATGCGCACTGGTGGAGAAAAGGGAACCGTCCTGTCAGTCCATGGGCCCTGGGTGTGTTCGGCTGGGAACGTGGGGGGCGAGAGGTTTTATCCAAGACAAAAGTTTCGTTAAATTTGTAACCCTGAGTTTAATGAATTCTCAGACAGAGAAATCAAAGATTTATATATAACGGCACATGCATACCATAATGCCATGTTTCAAGGGAAAGTGGGTCGACTCAGTGATAATAGAACTAGTTTCTAAAATAACGTCCATAGCTAAATTATACAGGTAATACGCTGACGGTCAAGAAGAGCTGCTCACATGCACATATACTGATGTTCAGCTCATGTTTTTGATGTGATTATCGTGACTCTTATATTAAAGGAGGAAAATCACAACGAATGGTGGATATTCCAACAAGACAATGCAGGATGAGAAATCAGACACAGTTTAAAACTGAGATCTGTTGAGAAATGTGTGGAGCGTAACGTGTGCGGATGCCAGACGTGTGCGGATGCCAGACGAAGGCTGTTCAATAACAGCAAAACAACCGGGTTAAAACACAAACCGGAGGCAAAACACAGATCAAACCAAGGGATGAGACAAAAGTCAAAAACAGAATAAATGAAGCAAAAAGGTCAAATAACACGGTCAGCAACCAGAACGGTCAGCAACCACTCAGTAGTCTCAGAGAAACAATACATTGCGACTAAAGCCCGGTTTATATACTCTCCACCTGTCACATGACCAAACACACAGGTGAACACAGTCAATACTCAGGGGACTGAGAGCGCTGGTAGGAGCACTGCGAGAGTTCAGTCACATGAGATTCCACAGAATCCTGGGTAATGGAGTTCTCTCCAAGGTTGGAGTCCGAGTGCGGATGTTCAGTCACATGATCTCCCAGAGAATTCTGGGAGATGAAGTCCTTGTCCTGCATAGTGGGAGCCGAATGCGTGACACGGAGAAGAAAATTCCAACCACGGTGGATGGTCTGTGGACAGCAGTAAGGAATGTGTAGGAAGCAGCTTAAAGAGGGTTTTAACTTTAAAACGTTGGAGCTTCTACTCAAAATTCAATTAACTCAAAATGTTAAACAACAACTACAAAAGGACCCACAAAGAGCTAAACTACACTGTTCCAAAGAAATGCTCAAAATCTTTTGTACTGATGAATAAAACAAAAAAGCAAAGTTAATGTAGTTGATCAGCGTCTTCTAGGGAGCACTTGCATGACATGTTGGAACATTGCTGTGAGGATTTGCTCGCATTCAGCCACAAGAGCTTTAGTGAAGTCAGGTACTGATGCTGGATGGTTGCACGATAGGTGCGGATCATAAACGCCACTCCAACTCATCCCGAAGGTATTGGATGGAGTTCCATCAGTGCAGACAAGTACTTCCACTGCCTAGGAGCCCATATCTGACATTTGGCAGTGGGCATGGCGACCCTGTACCCATGGGCCCCTATACTACTGGCAATGCTTTCCTATGGAGAAGCTCTCTGCTCACAACTCAATGCCTATGTGCACTTCACAGTAGCTGAATTCACTAACTAGAGGGGAGTTCTACAAATGTTTGGACATACAGCGTCTGGGTATTAAGTGAGGTATGCTCAGAGCATTAAAAGCTTTGACAATACAGTCTCTTAGTATGGTCAATAAAGCTCTGATGAGTCGAGTTGGGAAGAAGGAGAGAGGGGTACAGAGGAGAGACGGAGAGGGAGTTTGTTTCTTTATGCATGTTAAACTGTGAAGCTGCGCTAATATCCCTCCTGGTTTGATATATGACAGCACTGAAGCAGGCAGGGCAGATGTTTACTTGCTGTTTTCATCACCACACACACCACACACATCACACAACGAGAAGCCTTCACGAACATGTTGTTGATGCAGATGTTGACGGCAAAGTGCTTCCTTCATTACCACACGTTTAAAGAGCTGAGCTAATGAGGAGCGTTCTGTTCCCCGGTCCTGTTTAATGCTTTACATCCTGTTTAATTACCACAGAAAAGCCTCTCGCTTTCAGCATCTTCGCAACAAATATCTCCTTCGCCAAGTGTGTAAAGTGGGCCATATAGCCGGTTTGCGGAGAAGCGCTAGCCGATTTATAATCCCATGCTGTTGGATGAGTTAGTGAGAAACGCAGAACAGCCATCAGGATCCAGAAGAAGAGAACAAGCTGAGAAAGGACTAAGATCCTCCAGCCAAACGGCGATCTATACACAACTAAATGGCAATCAATCGCTCCTCCTGGCTGGGCTTTGGGTAAAGGATTCTCAATCACTAATTAAGTAAACAAGTCATTGGGTGCTTTCATTTATCCATCATTGACATGTGAGTTCATGTTCTCACCCCTGATTAAGTTAATTAACGTCTGCGGAAGACTGTGGCATTTTAGGGCCGTATCCTGAGTTTTACACGTCAAAAAACTATATGGTAAAATATGACAACGGACAATACGAGAGGCGGCGAGTTACAGTGGGTTTACTGTAGATAGGGGTAAAGCTTAGACATGATGTAAAGCGCAGCAGCCATGGACCGCCGGAAGAGGACAAGGACTTTCAGTCACTATTATGTACTGCAGTCATTTATACTTTATATAATCTCGCTGTATTATGTAGATTATGTAGCTATATAATCAGGATCATGCGCCTAGAAGATTACCATGCTATGTTAGCACCAAGCTAGTGTACATTCACATTCCTATACAATGTGTAATACTGCTTATGGCAGAAGACTGAAGCTTTAACGACGTTCAAGTAACATCTCTTTACTTTGTGTACTTACTAGTTTTACAGAGAATCAATCCATCAGTAAATACTTTTTAAAGTATTTTAAAAACTAAATACTGAATATGAATGGAGGGGTCTGTTAGCCGGCTATCTTAGAGCTGGACTTGTTAAGCTGTTGGCCCTACAGGAAGGTCCAAAGTCGTCTGTATTTTCTGAGGCGCGTGAGGTCCTTCAACATCTGCTGGACTACGCTCAGGATCTTCTACGAGTCTGTGGTGGCGAGTGCTGTCCTCTATGCTGTTGCATGCTGGGGAAGCAGGCTGAGGGTGGCACTGACGGCCGTGTCGGAGACGAGGACGCTGTCTAAGCCGCAGGCCATTATGGACAGTGGCTCCCACCCACTCTACGAGACGGTGATGAGACACAGGAGCTCATTCAGCTCAAGACTCACTCTACCGAAATGACCACAGAGCACCACAGGAGGTCATTCTTACCTGTGGCCATCAAACTCTATAACTCCTCCCTCAGTGTGTGATTCACAGTGTGTGGTTCATCTGCACAAAACTCAATACCAAACTGTTCATATGTGCAGTAATAATAACTGTATGTAAAAACTCAGAGGGACAGTAATTTGAACTGCTTTATACTAGATGTTTAATATTTATCATCACCGCCACTTTACTGTATTCAGAAGAGCTTAAATCTCGTGTACATATTGCAAATTTCTCTTTCTCTTTGTTTTAAATTATTAAAGTGTTTATTCTTTTACATAAATGGTTGCAACTGTAATAACTGCAATAAAGGATTCTGATTCTTTGGCTTAAACAAAAGCAGGTTCTTAGGTAAACCAGGTTTACTGTGGGCTGTTTACTTTATGTACAGATTTTTATACTGAACTGGATCAGAGTTGAAAACACATTTCGGACTATTAACTGGTTTAGTCTTTAGGCTACAATCTCTTTCTTGTGACTGACCCTGTTGCTTATTTATATTTATTTTATCAAAATGAATAAATGGGCATTCCATTTAGTTGCACCATAACAGTGATAATGGTCCCAAAACTTTAAGAAATGTTTCAGCAGCAACGATCTTAAATCTTTTTAGTGCATAACTGAAAAACCCTAGGCAGCGCATGACTAGCAAACACAACAAAGTTTACTTAATTGCAGAATACAGGCGCTTCGCAACTCTTCACCTTAAACCGTGAAGTTTTCAGACTTTGGAACATATTTACTTCAAAACACTGGGATCTGACCGCTCACCATGTGGCCATGAGGGACAGGGATGCAGCCTCACTTCCTGCTCTAAAATACAGGGGCGTGGCTAAAGCTCTGTGTTTCGGTAGCCACGTGAAAGCTTGAGACAGCATTTATTTAATAGTTTTTTGGGTTTTTTTATTACAAAAATTTAAATGGAAAAGAAATAAAAAAGATTAAAACAAGTATTAATGTAGAGGTTTGTTCAGCCACCTCCCAAAAGAAAGCACCCTACAAATGATGGGTTTGTACATATTTAGCTGGGTAATATCTCATTTAATGCTTTGGCTCTAAGCAGATCATAACACAATCCTTGTAGATATGTAAGGACTGAATGCTGTGTTTTCCACTGGGACTGCAGTTTAAACTAATTCAGTAGAAAGGCCCAAACACCACTGATTTCTGGTCCTGGTTTTAGCTTCAGGTATTAGGACAGAATTCAGTCATGTGAGGTGCAGGTGTGTGTATGTCCAGGACTGAGCAGCAGCTCTGAACACAGCTCAGACATTCAGATTTTACAAGTATTCATTTTATAAATCGTATTTAAACCCCAGGCTTACTATTATGTTGGTCAGCACCGGTGCTGCTGTGCTGTAGACTGGGGCTCAATCCTTCACCTGGGCAAGCGCCCTATGCTCTACCTGTGAGAGCCTCCCGGAGTAAAATGATCCAAGCGTAAGTTGCTCTGTCTGCTACATGTTGTAAACGTATTCAGTAACTCTTATTAACCGCCAGCAGAGTTCTGTTTTAATGGAAATGATCATGATTGAGAGTTTAAGTTGCAGACTTCCAGAAAGAAAAATATTTGGGTGAAAATGAGTTTGACTTTAACGCGCACACTGTCGCCCGACAGCACAGCTGCTTTGGGGCTCCTTCAAACGATGATTCTAGTTAATTCACTACTTGCAGTGTACTGTACAACTACCACCACCACGGGACGATCAGCTCAATGACTGAGAATAATGAGAGCTAGTGTTGACACACAGCTGTCACATGGTGCCTCGGCAGGACTGCGTGATCACATTCCATCACCGGCCCACGTGTTCGCGCTCTCACAGCCTCTGATGTGTATATTGGCATTTGTGGAGGAGCGTTCTCGCCCCATGCCGAGGCTGCCAGGCCGTCGCCATCTGCTCAGCCTAGCCCGACTCTTGCAGGAAGCCCCGCGCCACGCCACCACAGGTAATCCTACTACCCACAATCCTCAGCACCTCGGGGTCAGCCCGTGCCAGCCTGCTGAGCACCAGGAGAGGAGGGGACAGAGAAATCTGTGTGTGTGAGGGGCGTGGCATCAGAGCCGTCCACAAACACAATGGAAACAAATTCTCATTAGCAGAATGAATTACCTGTGCTCTCTGTGTATATGAACCATTATGCTTATGCTTTAAGCATAAATCAGGCACTTGTCATATTCCTCTCCACTCTGGGATTATGGCGTCCGCTCCTGATTTCACAATTCTTCTTTACAGTGTAGTAGAAATTATTACCCGTAAATTTCACTGTGATTAAATTCGATTAGGTTAATGCGGTTTGATTAAAAATGTCCAAACATCCTGTTAACACATTGACTGAGTTCAACATTACGCAGGCTCTGTCGCTGAACCGCCACCATCACCAACCATGAAAACGAAGGACACTTTGTGCTCAGCATATATCAGTCTGTACCAGAGTCGATGAGCGATGCGGTCATCGAGCTTTTTGATTTACAAGCCTTTTTAAAAAATAAAAAAATAAAAAAACACCAACAGGTCCAGACCTTTCACTTCCTGCCTTCACATAATGAGACGAACCTTTAAAACAGGCGAATGCTCAAAGCCGCACTGATTGTTTTCTTCTGTATTTCTTTTTTAATTTGCTTGTTTCACAGCTTTGAATTGATGGTCCTGTCAGAAGTTTTCAGGATGTAATACTGTGGAAAAAGAGAGGAGAGGAAGGATGGAGCCTTCGCGTTAGCACAGTTGGCCTGAAAGCAGCTTTAAAACCACTTTGTCTCGTACTCCAGCATTGGCGGCCGACAAGCTGTCAGAGGAATAATGATAATTTACGGAGAGGAGAACAAAAGCAAATAATCATCGTCTTAAATGGAGCATGAGGAGTGCGTATGGCTGAGGGGAGCTTGCGCCCCTCCTGTCTAAACACGCATGCACACACACACACACACACACACACACACACACACACACACACTCACTCAGCTCACAATTAACGCATGCCAGCACAAACACATGCATGGACACTGTGCCCCAGTTTTTCACTACACACTAATCCAAATACTTCATACGTGCTCATCTCCATCGTGTGACATTTTGGACGGTTAATGTATAAAATATTAATGCTCTGTTTTGAATTGATCCCAAGTTGTTGCTTTGCCAGTGTACGTTATATCAAGATGTGCCTTTTATCACATTCACTGCATTAGATGGCCACTGGACTGCCCTTTAATGTTTCTCTAATTATGGTAATAATTCTAATTTAGATGGTACGCAGTGAGAACGATTCATTGATTAACTTAAAAAAGAGTAAGTAACCTGTCTAAAACACTGAACCTCAGATACGTCCACCTGTCTGAGTCGCACTGCGGACACTTTCAGCGGCGTCTCCCAGAGTAGCCGGGCCACATCTGCAAGCTGTCTCGAGTCAAACTGACCGTTCCATGTGATATTCCTGAGCTTTTCGAGGTTTCTTAAGCATAAACACACATTTAAAACATTTCAGATCAATGGGCCTCAATTACCGAACATTCTTAAGAAGAAGTTTCTTCTTAAAACTCACCTACACAGTTCTGATGAAGACCCTGACTCTCTAATATTCTCTTATGTGGGATTTATTCTTAAGTAAGAACAGAACCTACACACACTCACAAAGTTTCTCAAGAACACATTTAAGTAAAGACTCAGGAAGACGCCGGTGAATGAGGCCCGGTCAGCTCTCATTACTGATGTATTAAATTTACAGTAAAAGACGAATGAAGGGCGAAATACATTCTCATTCATGTTCACTAACAAACGGCAGATTGAGACACAAACACACAAAACATCTGCAAACAGAAACAGAGACCCTGTCCTCCGATTTCGCTGTGCGATGCGATCCAGCGGAGAAATCAGAGCGAGAGAGAGCTTTTCGCTTCCTTCACGTGTGTGAACAGCATTAAACATCACGCTATTACAGGAGAAGAAGAGGTTCAAAGACAGAAAGACACCTTTTCTCTCATTGCAATAAAAGGTTCAACAACAAAAGCTAAGCTGACTTGATATAAGAGAAGTTACGCTGAGAGAAAGCCTGCGTTATTTCCTAACCATTAACATAAAAAACTTAATATTACTAATAAAATAAATAAATAAATAAATAAATAAAAGAAAAGACTGAAAATGAGCTCCTACCTGGTGGAGACGCTGTAATCGTTTGACATACGTTTACTAGGTGATTAAATAATCAAGGACTAGACAGATAGGAATCATATCATTAGCGGCAGATCACTTCTTTAAAAAATGACCCATGTTGGACAAATGATCACATCTGACCAATATTTCAAACTGATAGATTAGAAAGACAGAAAGAAAGAAAGAAAGAAAGAAAGAAAGAAAGAAAGAAAGAAAGAAAGAACTGCAGTGTTTCAGTAGCAGGACATATAATTACACAGAAACATAAACTATGCAGAAAAATACAAACTACAAATAAATCTAGACATTAGTTAAAATACAAGAGAAATTAAATAAAGTATAAAAGTATCTATTTACATATTCACATGGCGTTTGAGAGACTGGCTGTGTTTACAGACAGCAGGCACTGTGAGGAGGTGTGAGGAGGTGTGAGGAGGTGTGAGGAGGTGCGAGGAGGTCTAACAGCACAGATTATAGACGTCACTGACTCTGAGCTGCACCAGTACTGCAGTGTAAAGTGCAGTGAACGTGTGGTTACAGCAGTGGCTGTGATAGACCGCACAGTGAGTATTGATCAGAGAGGAGATGCAGTGATGAGGTTCAGCTCAGTGCAGACAGCAGGAGATCAGTACCGTCTCTGCAGTGAGGAGACTCGCTGTAGAGCCGTGGGTCAGAAAGATCTCACACGGCTCTTTAACCCAGCGCAGCTGGAACAGACGCCACTGAATGAGCTTCTCCGTTCACCCAGTGCAGCAGGCAGACGGCGTGAGGTGGCGTCCAGGATCTCTAGCAGCTTGACTCCTACAGCCGAGCCAGCCTTCCTAATAATCATTTGACCATTTATTCACTGTTTTCTGAAAGAGTAGAGCATTTAGGCAACGTTGGGCTACTGTGGTGAAATATCTGCTTTTATTCATTTTACTGCATTTGCATTTCTCTGTAACGCTAATCCAGAAAATACCAGTCTCAGAAATCTCATTTCAGAAATGCTTATGTGTCGCTCTCAGCATCGTGTCTCTGCATTCCGACTAAAGACAGCATCACTCTGAAAACGAAGTATCCCCGTAAATAAACAGAGAGAACAGGCCTACCTGTCCAGCCTGTCCAGCCTGTCCAACCTGTCCAAATCAATTAATCTACCACCAATTCTATGACCAAAGGTCTGAGCGGGGTGAAGTTTTGGTGGCAGGTGTTCGACTAATTGCACAGCCACTGCTAAGAAGGCAGGAGACTCCCATGCTAATCCTGTTCAATGTCAAGCAGCATTTCCTCCAGATAGCCTAGCATCCGCTAACAACACACCAGCCAATCTCATTAGCATGCCTGACAATGTGGCAGAGTGACAATAGATCACTTCTTCATTACCGTGACTCTAATTAATGACGTTAAAGGCTTTGGGTGAGGAGGAAAAAAAGAGAAACGGAGAAAATATCCACCTTTTCACTGCCTCAAGCTTACCCACAATGCTTGAGCATAAGGAGTTTAATAGTTTAAACACTTGAGATAATGGCTCAAATTAATTTCCGAGGCTCCTGTTTGAATAGCGGAGTCTGGACACACTGACAATATGTAAGTGGGTAAGGAGTGAGATAGGCTGCTAACAGGATTTGAGAGAGCTGGCGTGGCACTAGATGAAGGCTCTGCTCCGTTAGACACTAACTAATCTCACTATGTCCTAAGATGAAGGCATTGTTTCCCCGAGTAACCGAGCGCTCGGGCCGGATCCTACGCAACAGGACTGAACATATTTAGTCATGTTGAAAAGTCCCTCTTTACCGCTTGAATGGGACACACGAGGAGGGTGAAATTGCCTTTGCTGCTGCTAAGGCGGAATTCATCGCCAGGCCATCGGCACTTAATACTTCTTCTATGACTTTTCGGGACATGAGCTTTCCGGGAAATGATGAATCGGAGCAGCTAGCGCTTGTAATAACCCTGCCGAATGCAAATGAGAGCTGAAGGAGCAGTAAGACAAAAGAGACATTAACATAGAGCTCTCCTCCAATCCTACAAAGAGTTCCGGCTAGAACAATTCAAATCATACAAGTAAGACAAATCCGTGGCATTTTCTTTTCCTGGTGTGAAAAGTCCAGAATGTAGGAAATTCATACTTAGACGACCTTCGAGTGCCCTTCCACCAGAACGGTTTCCAGAACAGGCAAAGAATAATGAATTTGGCCAATTTCACTTTTTTCTCCAATAAGTTGGCAAATTTGTA